>NC_048899.1:5348803-5359774 GCF_011077185.1 Oxyura jamaicensis | reverse complement strand
GAGCATGTTAATGCCTCATCAAAAGAAATCCAGTAAACTTCATTTAAGAATAGCAACTCAGGACAATTGCCTGAGCAATTCTTTATCAACGCGCTCGGCCTAAGTGATCTGTCACCAATCTAGAAGAAGTACAACTTTATCAAATTCTTTCCACTGAATGAACAATTAGTGGCAGGAATAACTACAAAAAAGTAGTCCAGGCACACAGATTCTTCTGATAAAGAGACCGCAGAACTATACTAGTCAGGGATAGGAGCTGCTGTCTGCACTTCTGGTATGGGAGCTTATTGCAGGAGCCCAACAATCTCTAAGACAAAATCTGTCTCTCAAACATATATAGATTCTCTGAGCTTCTGACAGGTAAACCAATTAGCACAACCTTCTTTGGATTTAAGTTTATAATTAGCCTATTTCTACCCTGAATTAAAATAACTTGCATGCAACTAACTTAAAATTTTGCAAATTATATCCAAAGCTAACTAGAAAACAAAAGTGTTAAGTTTACTACATCTCTACTGTAAGTTCTAAGTAGTTTCTCCAGCTGTGAATTTATGCTACAAATACAGATTGTATTTTAGCTCTAATTTCCAACCCACGCAAAGGAATTCCACCACATCTTTATACCTTGAACAAAAATAAATATATCGTGCATTCAATACTTTTTTTTTTTTTTTTTTCTAGATACCCCAAAATTAATGGACTTGAAGTTTGTCACTGTTGGAGATGTCTGCCCCACAGGGAAACACTTCCATTCCTTGAATGACTGACTGTTCTCTCGACTCCATGATAATCTCCCCATTTTTTCAAAATGCTTTCACAGTTAGTTGAGTGTCTAATAGGGATGTCACCATACAGACAAGCTTCCTCCCTGTTACAGTTTAGTATTCCCCTGCTTATACATTCAGCATCACTTTGGTCCTTTTGCACTCTTAAAACTCTTTTGTTCAATTATCTGTGTTTTCACTGCCTCATTCTCCATGTAAGAAGTCAAATGGACCCTCTTTAAAGATAAAGTTTGAACGACTCCTTTATATTTATTATTTGTGTTTACATACAGCAATGATATAACTTTTCAGAAACTTGACTTGCATCTTGCTAACCCTCATCATTACATAAATGGTAGTACAACATAAGAGACTGGACAAGCTAACTAGTTTTTTTGGGCAATTAACTTTGAACATGGGGGAATTCTGACACCTTACGGCTGTTCCTGTGCATTACCTACAGTTCACCCTGAGTAAGCAGGCTCAGCACTAGCACAAGCCAAAAGACCACTTCAATGCTATGCAGATTCCTGTAAGTTAATTTAAACATTCTCACACACTTGGCACAGAGCTCACTGATGCTCAAACTACGTGTCCTTCTTTTTAAGCTTGAACTAGTTTTGTGTGTCCTATTCACTTATAGCTGCATTCATTCACTGTTCCTAATACTCTAGGCCCCCTGGCAGCAATGCCTAATATTGCTCTATATTATTTAGAACCATTCTTACCACCACCTCCCCAGATCAAGTCAGCAGGTATGGCAAGTGCATCTCTGGCGTATGAGAGCTAACTAAACCTCTGCACAAGGTGCAAGTCATTTCTCACTAGTGCTTGGAATTACTATTGAGGTAGCACGTGACCACAGGACTTGGAATAGTGACTTACTATTGAGATAGCACGTGACCACAGGACTTGGAATAGTGACTTACCCCTTTTTCACCACCAAATGAAAAGTGTGTGTCCGCCTATATTAATTTCCAGTGGATTTTTCTCATTGCTTTTCCATATCAAGTTTTGCCTCATCTCACAGCGCTTTTTTGTGCAGAACTCTGCTCTTGATCAAAACTGTCAGAACTCCTCTGAAAACTTCATTTTTTTTCCCCAATTACTTCTACAATTACCTGAGGAAAAAGGAAAGTAGTGAATAAAGGGTTAGTGTAACACACACTGTTGTCAAAAGACACAGCCATGGAGCTGCACAGCTCTTGCTAGAAGCTGGCATGCACTCAGTTTTGCTTTCAAAAAGGTTTAATGAGATTTCCATATAGATAAGTGCAAATTACATTTCACCTGTTAATACATAAGACATTCTTCAAGGGAAAGGCCAATATATTAACCTCGCAGCTTTCCAGGATGCCCTATAATCCTCGTTTCTCCCATTTCATGGCGACAAAGGATTAAAAGCCTATCATTTGTAAAAGCAATTACCTACTCTGTGGAATATAACAAGGTAAACAATTGAAGAGAGCCACTAAGAATTTTAAAGATATTCTAAGGAAGAGCCAATTTCTACACATCCTTTATTTTCCCCACATGTCACAAGGCATGGTTATTTTAAGCAGCTATTTTGGGTTCTCATATTTACCCAAAAAGCATCAGTTGATGGGGCAGGTAAGGGGGCATCCCAGCAGACAGAACTGAGGGAAAACTACTGCTACCCAAATGTAAAGGAGGGGTGGATACTAGGACAATATTTCAATGGAATGCCATGCAGATTTATAAGAACCCATACTGACAAATTAAACCTCAGTTTATTTTATTGGTCTGAAAAATTTAACCTCAGCAAATATATTTCCTACCCCTGCAAATGAACTTAGCTGTGAGCTGACGATCAGCAGAAATTAGCCTAATGGTAGGTTAGGAGTAACTTCCAGCAATTTTGAGGTAGACAAATGTGCTTGTAGACAGCCTCACAGCGAGCGGCTGGCCTTCCCTCAGCGCGGCGGCAATGGCGTCCATCTTGGCCGGGTCCTCTGTCACCTGGCAGGCCGTCCAACAGCTGCCCTGAGCACAAGACGATTCTTAAACAAAACTTTTTTTCACGTCAGCCAAGTCTAATACCTCAGAGAGATGACAGAACCGGGCTTGGTTTTGTCTGCAATTCACCCCATGCATGTGGCTAGCCTGTGGCTTGGCTGTTCATCATACCTCCATTTATTTTTTGGTTGTATTGGTAGCTGTTTGCTTTCTTCCCTTTCCTACTTTTTCCTGAGATGAAAAAATATGTTTTTAAGTTCCCTTTATTTTGTTCCAGAAAAGATCCTTGCAATTGGATTATAAAGCATAACAAATTTAAGGGTATATAATAGTGGATGAATTTCTAAGATACTAAAATTTTAAATCACTCATCTTAAAGGCCAAAGTCTCTTCAATTTCTCAATTAACATGTCAAAAGTAAAGAGATAAAGATTTCACAACTCTAAAAATAGTTTTGATTTATTTTTTTTACTCTGATTTATTAAGTTAATTGCCTTCTTTTTATGCCACATTTTCAGAAAGATTTTTTTTTCCTTAAGAAATAAGCCTGAAGGAGCTGCTCATACCCACAGGCCTTGAAAGATAATTGATAAAATGGCTTATAGGAATAACTACTGTAATTAAGATACAGCACAAGTAAGTAATAAGTTAGTCACCTCAAGAACATCTAGGACAGGTCTTTCTTGACCCTGATCAAGTTTAAAATGTTCTTACCCCACTAATTACAGGTAAACAACTCTCTTTAAGCAGCACTTACGTTGCTCCGTTTATGTTAGCTTTTGCTTCCACCCTGCGAGGCGGCCCACAAATCCAGACCAACAGAAAAAACTTCTCTTAACCTAAGCCTACATAAATTTACCCCAGGCCCTTCTCATACTTCACCACCACTAACCCCCAAAATATATATAAATATAAATGCAATAAATAAGCCAACAAACAAGCAAAAAACTGTAACAGCACTCGCTTTTCAATACCACCCTGACAGGAATTATAGGCCATTTATCAGTTGTTCAGAAGAAGTACATACATCACTTTTCTCTCACTATAAGACTGATAAATAATGCTATCCAGGTGGCTTTTACCATTAGTCATAACACTCCCAGCTTGATTAACCAATAAATTAAGTAATTTAAGTAACATATTAAGTTATACTTGATCTTATAAAAATATTCTGTTAAGGGGGGGAGTTTTGTTTAGAGGTATATCTTTACACTGTTGTTTGAATGGTAGGGTTATGGGGGATCTCTTACATGACTGGAATATTAGGATTTCGACTTTTTAGGAAGGATAGGCTGAGAAGATAAAGAGGGAATGTTGGCCTTTTTGTCAGTGAAGAGTTGGAGTGTGCCAACTTTGCCTGGTGTTGGATGAAGACTTGACCAAGAGTCTTTGGTTAGGGTTTGAGAGAGCACAGATAGGTGATGATACGGTGGTAGTCTGCTGCAGGCCCTCATACCAAGAAAACCCAGCAGATGAGGCCCTCTATAGCCACATAAGTGCAGCCACACGTTCACAAGCCCTAGTCCCCCCGTAGGTGACTTGCAGTGCCCCAGTATCTGTTGGAGGGACAGCACAGCATGGCGTAAGACAGAAGAGTCCACTGGAAGGCCACTGAGATGATCAAGGGACTCAAGTATCTCTCCTTCAATGTGAGGCTGAAACAGGAGGCACTGCTCAATACAGAGTTCTTATTAATGTCTATAAATAGTGGGAGGGGAGCAAAGAAAATGAAGCCAGGCTTGTTTTGGTGGTGACCAATGAAGAGATAAGAGGCACAAACTGAAATACGGGAGGTTCTGTCTAAATATTGGGAAGCACTTATTTACTATGTCCCTGAAAGAGCACTGACACAGGTTGCCTGGAGAGGTTGTAGAGCCTGTCTTTTGAAATCTTCCAAAGCTTTCTGGACATGGTTCTGCGCAACTTGTTCTAGGTGTCCTTGCTTGAACAGGAGGGTTGGACTAGATGACATCGAGTGGTCTCTTCCATCCTTAACCGCCGTTCTGTGATATGGAAGGTAGCTTGAACTGAGCTGATGACAATTCGCTATTTCTGCTTGGACTAAAAGAGAGAATCACTTGGAAGAATATGCAATATTCATGTCATCTTTGTCAAGTTCTTTATGGCAATTTTGACCCTGTTACTGGAGTTCAAGAAAATCAGGCAAATGTATAGAGGGCCAAAATATTATTTTAGTACAAGTGTATGAAAACAAGTGGGTGATAAGTGTTGTTGCTGGGGGACGAATTATTCAAACACAAAAGCAATACCTAAAAATTAGAAGCAACAAGATTTTCTGATGCTAGTGAAAACTGTTCCTTGTTCAGAACCAAATGCCAACTGCATTTCTTTGACTGTGCTTTTATAAGGTCATGCACACTTAACTTTCTCATTTAGCATAGGTACATGGTAACATTTTCATTTCACTGGAAAGAAAAGTACAATGCATGAAATTTGGCTTATATTTTTATTTGTGGAAAATGCACACATAACATGGTGAAACAATAATTTGAAAAGTAAAATAGGTGCTTGAGCTACACATAAACATTTTAAATTCAATTATTCATTTGTTATTCATTCCGTTATTCATAAAGCAATTGGTGTTAGTAAGAACTACAGTAAGGATCTTAATTTTCATGGTACAGAAAAAAAAAAAAAATCAAGTAACTAGAATTACCTCAACTGGTATCTCTATTGTTAGTTCAAGACCTTTTAAAATGAAATGTCGTAGGTAGCGCTGATTTGCATTAGCTCACAATTTGAGCATCAGCTATTTCTAAATTTAATGGTGAATGTCAGCTAGAATCAAGTTGCATAAATTTCCAGGAACTTAAAACAAAATGCTGTTATTCAAGCTGAGATGGGTAACCCTTTTAAGTATGCATTTCGTGAAGAAGTACATCAGGAAACAGACAACTAAGACCCTGAATTATCTTGCTGTCCCCGGTAGTTTATAGTGATTGCACCTCAAGTGGTGTGATGTATTTCAAATGTCTGCATCCAGGCCACAAAACTGCAAAAAGATGTATTCAATGCACTCCAGATGGAGTGTGTGTCAGCGGCACACAGGCTGCAGGTCAGTAAGGCTAGTGAAGGCATAGAAATACTAGTCTCAAATTCCCAACCATCAGCAATCTGAAAGATCAGGATCCGTTCTTGAACTAATAGGATGGCTTATGTTGCACATCTTCAGGTGTGTAAATTCTGGTAAGAACAGCTCTCTTGGTAAAACTGCATGTTGTCTTACCTCAGGTCCACAAGAATTTGCATTTTTTAAGTATACTTTGGTGTTAAAATATTTTTTGCTTTAAGTTGTATCAGAAACTACCAAAGTTGGTGAGAAACAGAAAAACCCCACTGAGCAAAGAATGAAATGACATTGTAGTAAGACTTAAGCTGAGCTACAGTGGCTAAAACACGTGGACCTTATAATCTGATATCGACAATTAATATTTTGATATCACAATGCTTTTCAGAAATCAAAAACTGGTAACTCAGGATAGTATACGTAGGAATTCTGAAAAGCCCCCTGTATGATCCACTTTTTTCAAACATCTTAAGTCAATGTAGATAAAAGTCACTTGCAAACAGCCACCATAGTGCAAAAGCTTTGCACTTTTTGCTGATGCAAGAACTCCATGTGTGTGAAGGAAATAGCTGTGAAAGCCCATCTCATGAAGCCAAATGAAAGACAATGCTAGAGGCAAGACCACGGAACGTGTGCAAGCCACAGCCTGAGAGAGAAATCGTATCAAGGCTTTGGAAATCCATAGATGTACGTGCAAGAAGGTAAACCTACTTGCACATTTGCAGTTGATTCATACTTCTTACACCCTTTCTACAGAAAGATGAGTTGAAGGAACCCAAATCCAGCCTTGGCACTTGGTAAGAAAATCAACTGAAAGCTTCTCTTCTCTCAGGCAGGCTGCCACCGTTTCATACGCTAAACCTGACCCACATCAACTGCACTGAGGTACAGCCTACCTTCTGCAGTCAGAGAAGGCTCCTTATTTACAAGTTATGGTTTATTTAGTAGAGTTCCCCTGAGTAGCTAATGCTCCAACCACACTCTGCAGTAGCACATTCTCTCCCTTGAAACCCTGGCAATTGGGTTTCAATGCACTGAAAATCCGTGAAATTCAGCACCATAGTTTTTGGGGCAGTCTTCAAAGAAAAACGTGGAGTTGCGGGGAGTGGCTGATTTGAGGTTTATGTATTAGCTGAAAGTTGAGGTAGACTGGGGAGAGTACTTTTATCCATGACTTGTAGTTGCCTATCTCGTAGGTTGTCTAACATACTGACAGTATGAAAACTACTGCTGTTATATTAAGTGGGAAAGCACTCTCAGAGCAGTTATTTTCCTTCACGTGGCAGAGAGCAGCAGAAGGTATCAACACGCACCAACACATTGTCATGTCTCATCTCCACAAGACACATTTCTCCACGAGCGCACAGCAGTTCGGCACTCGGGTGCTCCATGAGGGCGAGCAGCACAGCAGGCACTAGCTGGATCACATCCAGCCGCGGTCAGAGGGCGGCCAGGCTCCCCCAGCTCTCCTCTCTGCCAGCACGGCCTCGCTTTGCCCTCACACAGGCTGCGGAAGGCTGCCTCAGGGGCTGTCCCCGCTGCCCAAAATGCCGGCCACCCCTCAGCGTGCCGGGGCGGTTGGCGCCTCCCCGCCCGGCGGCGCGCTGCCTGCCGGGACGCGCCGGGACGCACCGGGCGCTGCCTTCCCAGCCTGCCCCGCGGCCCCGCCGCCTTCCGGTGCGGCCTCCCAGGCGGCGGCTGCGCTGTCCCGTCCCGTCCCGTCCCGTCCCGTCCCGTCCCGTCCCGTCCCCCTCCTCATCCTCATCCTTCTCCTCCCCCCGCCGCCTCCTTCCCTTCCCTGCCCGCCCGCAGCGGCAGCCGGGCCGCCCCCCCCAGCCCGCCATGCCCCCCAAGAAGCAGCAGCAGCCGGCGGGGGGCAGCAAGAAGGCGGAGCAGAAGAAGAAGGAGAAGATCATCGAGGTGAGGCCGGCCCGGGCCCGCCGCCGGGCCCCGAAAGCGCCGAATGTGGGGGAGGTTTGTGGAGGGCGGCCCCCGAGCCCCGCAGCCCGAGGCTGTCACGGCACCGCCTGCGGCTCCCAGCCGGGGCGCGTTGTGCCCGGGGCCGCCGGGGCACCGAGGGAGCCCTGACAGGAGCGCTTTGCCTCTCCGTCCCGCCCCGTCGGCGTGCTCCCCGAGCCCAGCTCTCCCGGGGTTGGTTTGTGTGTGTTATTAGCGTAGTCATGCAAATGTAATCCAAAAAATTAAGCTGAGAGTAGAAGGGGAGAGCGGTTATGCAAAACGAGATGTTTGCCTGCATCTGTTGGCAAGACAGTGAGGCAGGAGATGTGTGTAATCAAGTGCTTTAAGCCTGGTGCTGCGGATTATTGTTTATCTGTTTTTCATTTGGAAGCTAAAGGTTAGACTCTCTGTTACTGTGGGCATTATTGTTTCTGAGGTTCTTGCTGAGTCCAACTATGTAGAATAATTTTGCTTTCTACAAAAAAAAAAAAAAAAAAAAAAAAAACTGTGGCTGAAAGGCAAAACACTTACATCGCTGTTAATAATCATTGCACTGCCTGATTCTGATGAACAGAATACAGACACTGCATGTGACGTTTGCCACAGAAATCACGTGTGAATTTTGGCTTTTCTCCTAAATAAATTTGACAAATTACAGAGCACTCAAACTACCTTAATGTAACAGAGGCCTAGCTGCAGTTGCTGTTGATAGGTGATACAATGTAAATGAAAACAGGGTCACTGGAGAACTGTTTCTTCTATCCTTTTTTTTTTTTTTTTTTCCAATACATTTATTTATTGGTAGGATTTCCAAAGGTGTGTTTGAACTAAGCTATTATCACTGGATGAACATCTGTTACTTGTTCCAGACGGGGGGGGGGGGGGGGGGAAGCTGTAAAATAAAAGGCACTGATAGGTTTTAAATGTGGGTATTTCAGTTACAAAGAACAATTTCTGTTTCAGATACATGTTTGGAACGCAGCCATCCTTTTAATGAAAACTTGAATAGGTTTGGTATAGAAACTTGTCTCTAGCAATAAAACTGAAGATGTGGAGGAAGAATTGGCTCAGGCAGTGTAAACAGCAGCTTATTGCAGTGGAGTTTAGAATATCCAAACACCTGTCTGGACTTGATGTGGGGGAAGCACTTAACTAAATCAGTACTGTTAGAAAATGAAATGCTTGCAAAAGACTTGGGGAAAAAGAGGAAAATGTTTAATTCGGCAACACTGACCTGCATGACGCGAAGATTGAAGATTTATGTATGAATACAAGGGAAACAGTAAGTGGTTTCAAGCAGACAGAAGGAAAAAACAGTGTTTATGACTATTCAGTTTTCTTTTTTTTTTTTTTTCAGATGTAGCTTGGGTTGTAACCAAAAAGACCTTGCCTATTTGTCTTGAGGAGTCTTAAAACACTGTGTGCAAATGTGCAGTAATATTTGGACACGAGTGGATCTGGGGAGAAAAGCAATAGCTCACGAAGTAGCAGCATTTAGTACTGCCTTTGGAAAAGCAAATTTCAAAGATTGTAGGGATGGGGAATACTGTCCATCTTGTTTCTCAGATTGGTCATGTTGCTAGATTAAATATTTGTGTTTAACTGAAAACCTGAGAGGAGTGGCAATGGTTTTGTTATGTTGGTGGGTTTTTTGTTTGGTTGGTTTGGGGATTTTTTTTGGTAACAACTTGAACTTGTTCTAACTGTTGGTCAGTCTTAAGTAATTTGTGCTCATCTTTTGACTTTTAGGACAAAACCTTTGGCTTAAAGAACAAAAAAGGTGCAAAACAACAGAAATTTATCAAGGCTGTGACTCACCAGGTTAAATTTGGTCAGCAAAATCCACGCCAGGTAAGCATTTCATCTGTAACGCTTTTCCTACTGGGTAGTCAAGTTGTCTTTACTGTACATATTGATTGTCCTGTAATATTTGAGTAGAAAACAAGTTGAAATGTTACCTAATGTGTTGTGACAAGCACAGATGTAACTAGTTGCGTTTAAAAGACCACCTTTTGACTAGTCTTTTTGCAAAGCTTGTCTGTCTTTACACAGGTTCTCACATCTCACCTAACACAGACTATGGGTGGTTTTTCTTTATGGAAAGAAAAAAAAAACCAACACACTGAACTGATAAGCGCATTTATACAGATAGCATTCCAATATTAGTGCATTTGAATATAAGGCATACCTGAAAGTAATTGTAGCAAACTGACGATCAGCAAAAGTGCAGTTAAGTATTCTTCCTTCCTCTTTTTTTGGTTGATTCTCACCTCATCTAAGAAATAGCAAACCATGAAAAATAAAAAAAATTAATACTAAATTGGGCATTGGGGTAAAGTTTGAAACAGTTATAAACTCTCATGTGCTTGTTGTTCTACCCGTGGAAGTACTTATTATAATTTCAAGTGGAAACAAATCTAAGAACTGCATGTCTGCTTGATAAACTGGTCAGAGAAACTGGAATTTGGAGCCACTGCCACTACTGCTTTGCTCTTGTTTTGTATCATGAAGTAAAATGGGATGTGGCTGAGTTATAATGTTCTGCTTAGTCAGAAAGGAAAGATTTCACAGAAATATTACTCTAATGGATGCAGGCCAGGTCTTGCTGCTACAGCGCTAGAGAAGTTAGCTGCTAGGTATTCATGCAGCTTCCTGTTATATGAATAAGCCTATAGAATAATGACATTTGCATCAGCTAACCTCATGATGTCATAACTGGTGCTAAATTCCTTACGTAACTTTAGGATAATCTAATAAATGTCAAATACAATTTTAAAGTTGATGCTCATGTCGTGAGATGTAAACTTCTTGAAGTGCTAAGGATTATTTGATGTCACTTTGAAAACATGGATGTTAGTCAAGCAGTCCTTCTGAAATTTCTATCTCAGGTCCCTGAACCTTGTAGCACTGCCAACATTACTATATGTAAATTAATCAGTCAAAAATAATCTGTTTCGCAAATTATTAGCTGTTAACTGGTGGATGTTAGAAGCTAGTTTCAGGACGGTTTATACCTGTCTTATCTTGTAAAATACTTTTCAGTATTTAAATCTGTCAAGATTTAAAAACCAAACCCACTCTCTTCTTCTTTATGCTTCTGGAATCCTAGGGTGAAACAAAAGCTTTCTTAAGCTACATCCTTTCTTTCTTTCTTTCTTTCTTTCTTTCTTTCTTTCTTTCTTT